>NC_090373.1:210277236-210296727 GCF_036365525.1 Heterodontus francisci | reverse complement strand
TCCATATCTCCCTCATATCCCACAATCCCACGACACCACCTCCTCCCCATATCCCTCAATCCCACTACCCACCTCCTTCCCCATATCCGTTCATGTCCTCAATCCACTACCCACCATCCTCCCCTTATCCCTCAATCCCACTACCCACCTCCTCCCCATATCCCTCAATCCCACTCCCCATATCCTCCCCTTATCCCTCAATCCCACTACCCACCTCCTCCCCATATCCCTCAATCCCACTACCCATATCCTCCCCTTATCCCTCAATCCCACTACCCATATCCTCCCCTTATCCCTCAATCCCACTACCCACCTCCTCCCCTTATCCCTCAATCCCACTACCCATATCCTCCCCATATCCCTCAATCCCACTACCCACCTCCTCCCCATATCCCTCAATCCCACTACCCATATCCTCCCCTTATCCCTCAATCCCACTACCCACCTCCTCCCCATATCCCTCAATCCCACTACCCATATCCTCCCCATATCCCTCAATCCCACTACCCATATCCTCCCCTTATCCCTCAATCCCACTACCCACCTCCTCCCCATATCCCTCAATCCCACTACCCACCTCCTCCCCATATCCCTCAATCCCACTCCCCATATCCTCCCCTTATCCCTCAATCCCACTACCCACCTCCTCCCCATATCCCTCAATCCCACTACCCATATCCTCCCCTTATCCCTCAATCCCACTACCCATATCCTCCCCTTATCCCTCAATCCCACTACCCATATCCTCCCCATATCCCTCAATCCCACTCCCCATATCCTCCCCATATCCCTCAATCCCACTACCCACCTCCTCCCCATATCCCTCAATCCCACTACCCACCTCCTCCCCATATCCCTCAATCCCACTACCCACCTCCTCCCCATATCCCTCAATCCCACTCCCCATATCCTCCCCTTATCCCTCAATCCCACTACCCACCTCCTCCCCATATCCCTCAATCCCACTACCCATATCCTCCCCTTATCCCTCAATCCCACTACCCATATCCTCCCCATATCCCTCAATCCCACTACCCACCTCCTCCCCTTATCCCTCAATCCCACTACCCATATCCTCCCCATATCCCTCAATCCCACTACCCACCTCCTCCCCATATCCCTCAATCCCACTACCCATATCCTCCCCTTATCCCTCAATCCCACTACCCACCTCCTCCCCATATCCCTCAATCCCACTACCCACCTCCTCCCCATATCCCTCAATCCCACTACCCACCTCCTCCCCATATCCCTCAATCCCACTACCCATATCCTCCCCTTATCCCTCAATCCCACTACCCATATCCTCCCCATATCCCTCAATCCCACTACCCACCTCCTCCCCTTATCCCTCAATCCCACTACCCACCTCCTCCCCATATCCTTCAATCCCACTACCCATATCCTCCCCATATCCCTCAATCCCACTACCCACCTCCTCCCCTTATCCCTCAATCCCACTACCCATATCCTCCCCATATCCTCAATCCCACTACCCATATCCCCCATATCCCCCAACCCACTACCCCCTCCCCCCCACCCCTCCCCCACCCCCCACCCCCCCAACCCCACCCCACTCCCCACCTCCCCCCCCCACCCCCCCCCCCCCCCTCCCCCCCACCACTCCCCTCCCCACCCTCCCCCCCCATCCCACCCCCCCCCCCCCCCCCCCCCCCCCCCCCCCCCCCATCCTCCCCATATCCCTCAATCCCACTACCCACCTCCTCCCCATATCCCTCAATCCCACTACCCACCTCCTCCCCATATCCCTCAATCCCACTACCCATATCCTCCCCATATCCCTCAATCCTACTACCCACCTCCTCCCCATATCCCTCAATCCCACTACCCATATCCTCCCCTTATCCCTCAATCCCACTACCCACCTCCTCCCCATATCCCTCAATCCCACTACCCACCTCCTCCCCATATCCCTCAATCCCACTACCCACCTCCTCCCCATATCCCTCAATCCCACTACCCATATCCTCCCCTTATCCCTCAATCCCACTACCCACCTCCTCCCCATATCCCTCAATCCCACTACCCACCTCCTCCCCATATCCCTCAATCCCACTACCCACCTCCTCCCCATATCCCTCAATCCCACTACCCATATCCTCCCCATATCCCTCAATCCCACTACCCATATCCTCCCCATATCCCTCAATCCCACTACCCACCTCCTCCCCATATCCCTCAATCCCACTACCCACCTCATCCCCATATCCCTCAATCCCACTACCCATATCCTCCCCATATCCCTCAATCCCACTACCCACCTCCTCCCCATATCCCTCAATCCCACTACCCATATCCTCCCCTTATCCCTCAATCCCACTACCCACCTCCTCCCCATATCCCTCAATCCCACTACCCATATCCTCCCCATATCCCTCAATCCCACTACCCACCTCCTCCCCATATCCCTCAATCCCACTACCCATATCCTCCCCATATCCCTCAATCCCACTACCCATATCCTCCCCTTATCCCTCAATCCCACTACCCACCTCCTCCCCATATCCCTCAATCCCACTACCCACCTCCTCCCCATATCCCTCAATCCCACTACCCACCTCCTCCCCTTATCCCTCAATCCCACTACCCATATCCTCCCTTTATCCCTCAATCCCACTACCCACCTCCTCCCCATATCCCTCAATCCCACTACCCACCTCCTCCCCTTATCCCTCAATCCCACTACCCATATCCTCCCCTTATCCCTCAATCCCACTACCCATATCCTCCCCATATCCCTCAATCCCACTACCCACCTCCTCCCCATATCCCTCAATCCCACTACCCACCTCCTCCCCTTATCCCTCAATCCCACTACCCACCTCCTCCCCTTATCCCTCAATCCCACTACCCATATCCTCCCCATATCCCTCAATCCCACTACCCACCTCCTCCCCATATCCCTCAATCCCACTACCCATATCCTCCCCTTATCCCTCAATCCCACTACCCACCTCCTCCCCATATCCCTCAATCCCACTACCCACCTCCTCCCCATATCCCTCAATCCCACTACCCACCTCCTCCCCATATCCCTCAATCCCACTACCCACATCCTCCCCATATCCCTCAATCCCACTACCCACCTCCTCCCCATATCCCTCAATCCCACTACCCATATCCTCCCCATATCCCACAATCCCACTACCCACCTCCTCCCCATATCCCTCAATCCCACTACCCACCTCCTCCCCATATCCCTCAATCCCACTACCCACCTCCTCCCCATATCCCTCAATCCCACTACCCACCTCCTCCCCATATCCCTCAATCCCACTACCCACCTCCTCCCCATATCCCTCAATCCCACTACCCACCTCCTCCCCATATCCCTCAATCCCACTACCCACCTCCTCCCCATATCCCTCAATCCCACTACCCACCTCCTCCCCATATCCCTCAATCCCACTACCCATATCCTCCCCATATCCCTCAATCCCACTACCCACCTCCTCCCCATATCCCTCAATCCCACTACCCATATCCTCCCCATATCCCTCAATCCCACTACCCACCTCCTCCCCATATCCCTCAATCCCACTACCCACCTCCTCCCCATATCCCTCAATCCCACTACCCACCTCCTCCCCATATCCCTCAATCCCACTACCCACCTCCTCCCCATATCCCTCAATCCCACTACCCACCTCCTCCCCATATCCCTCAATCCCACTACCCATATCCTCCCCTTATCCCTCAATCCCACTACCCATATCCTCCCCATATCCCTCAATCCCACTACCCACCTGCTCCCCTTATCCCTCAATCCCACTACCCATATCCTCCCCATATCCCTCAATCCCACTACCCACCTCCTCCCCATATCCCTCAATCCCACTACCCATATCCTCCCCATATCCCTCAATCCCACTACCCATATCCTCCCCATATCCCTCAATCCCACTACCCATATCCTCCCCTTATCCCTCAATCCCACTACCCACATCCTCCCCATATCCCTCAATCCCCACCTCTCCACCTTCTCTGTCATGTAGGCTATGTCTGAAGCAGGCAGTCTGTTGGCTGGGAGCAGGAGGCCGTGTGTACAAGTGTTCAAAGCTGATGGCTGAGCGGCCTCTAGTCTGCTGTATTTTGGGAACTTGGACTCGCTAATGTCAGGAGCAGGTGGGGAAAGAGCAGAAATTTAAGTGAGCAATAGGTCAGACTGCAGCAAGCAGGCTGCAGGAGGAAGGGAGGTGAGGTGTCCCGCGGTTCGAAGGTCCTGAGAAAGGATGGGTTGGAGCAGGAGGTAATGTGGGCAGTCTCAAGTTTGACAGAGGGAGGAGTGTGAGAGCATAGGATATGCGATTTAGGAGCAATGAGAGGACTGTTAAGAGGAAGACAGACTGTTTAAACCAAGAGAATGATGCTGCACATGGAGAGAGAGTCACAGTACTTTAATGTCCTGGGTTATAGGAGGTGGATGTGAGGGAGGTCACAAAGAGGTGAACAGCTCTGAATATAGACGGGTTTTTCTCTCTATCAGATAGAAAAAAGCTTCTGATAGAGTAGAAATATTTAAACAAGAGGAGCATGTCTGTCTGTGTGTCTCTTTGTATATCTTTGTGTGTGTGTATGTCTGTGTGTGTCTCTGTCTTTTGATGTGTGTCTCTTTGTCTGTCTTTGTGTGTGTGTGTGTGACTGTGCATGTCTGTCTGTCTGTGCCCATTCATATGTCTCTGTGTATGTCTGCTGTGTCTGTGTGTGTCTTTGTCTGTCTTTGTGTGTGTGTGTCTGTGTGTCTCTTTGTCTGCCTTTGTGTGTGTGTGTCTGTGTGACTGTGTCTGAATCTCTGCCTGCCTTTGTGTGTGTGTGTGTGTGTGTGTGTGTCTGTGTGACTGTGCATGTCTGTCTGTCTGTGCCCATTCATATGTCTTTGTGTATGTCTGCTGTGTATGTGTGTGTCTTTGTCTGTCTTTGTGTGTGTGTGTCTGTGTGTCTCTTTGTCTGCCTTTGTGTGTGTGTGTCTGTGTGACTGTGTCTGAATCTCTGCCTGCCTTTGTGTGTGTGTGTCTGTGTGACTGTGCATGTCTGTCTGTCTGTGCCCATTCATATGTCTTTGTGTATGTCTGCTGTGTATGTGTGTGTCTTTGTCTGTCTTTGTGTGTGTGTGTCTGTGTGTCTCTTTGTCTGCCTTTGTGTGTGTGTGTCTGTGTGACTGTGTCTGAATCTCTGCCTGCCTTTGTGTGTGTGTGTCTGTGTGACTGTGCATGTCTGTCTGTCTGTGCCCATTCATATGTCTTTGTGTATGTCTGCTGTGTATGTGTGTGTCTTTGTCTGTCTTTGTGTGTGTGTGTCTGTGTGTATCTTTGTCTGTCTTTGTGTGTGTGTGTGTGACTGTCTGAATCTCTGCCTGCCTTTGTGTGACTGTGCATGTCTGTCTGTCTGTGCCCATTCATATGTCTTTGTGTATGTCTGCTGTGTCTGAGTGTGTCTTTGTCTGTCTTTGTGTGTGTGTGTCTGAATCTCTGCCTGCCTTTGTGTCTGTGTGACTGTGCATGTCTGTCTGTCTGTGCCCATTCATATGTCTTTGTGTATGTCTGCTGTGTCTGTGTGTGTCTTTGTATATCTTTGTGTGTGTGTATGTCTGTGTGTGTGTGTCTCTGTCTGTCTTTGTGTGTGTGTCTGTTTGTGTCTGTGTGTCTCTTTGTCTGTCTTTGTGTGTGTGTGTCTGAATCTCTGCCTGCCTTTGTGTGTGTGTGTCTGTGTGACTGTGCATGTCTGTCTGTCTGTGCCCATTCATATGTCTTTGTGTATGTCTGCTGTGTCTGTGTGTGTCTTTGTCTGTCTTTGTGTGTGTGTATGTGACTGTGTCTGAATCTCTGCCTGCCTTTGTGTGTGTGTGTGTGTGTGTCTGTGTGACTGTGCATGTCTGTCTGTCTGTGCCCGTTCATATGTCTTTGTGTATGTCTGCTGTGTCTGTGTGTGTCTTTGTCTGTCTTTATGTGTGTCTTTCTGTTTGAGTCTATGTGTCTGCTTGTCTTTGTGTCTGTGTCTGTTTTTGTGTGTGTCTCTTTGTGCCTGCCCCTGTGTTTCTGGATGCACTTATCTGTATGCATAAATATAGTGAATCCAAAGCCATTCTCTTCCGTCCCCACCACAAACCCTGCTACATTTGATACATTTAAGGCTGGGAGAAATAGATTTTTGGTCTTGCAGGGAATCAAGGGATATGGGGAGCGGGCAGGAAAGTGGAATTGAAGCCCAAGATCAGCCATGATCGTATTGAATGGTGGAGCAAGCTCGATGGGCCGAATGGTCTACTCCTGCTCCTATTTCTTGTGTTCCTGTGCTCTCGAGCCACTGACTCCATCCCTCCCCCTGGTAACACTCTGACACTGACCCAGACTGTTCATAACCTTGGTGTTAATATTACACCCCAAGGTGAGAGCTTTCAACCACATAACCGTGCTCTCGGTAAGAGTGCCTATATACATTAACACACACCAAGTCCCGTTCCCCAATCACCCCTGTACTCACTGACCTACATTAACACTCACCAAGCCCCATTCCCCTATCACCCCTGTACTCACTGACCTACATTAACACACACCAAGTCCCGTTCCCCTATCACCCCTGTACTCACTGACCTACATTAACACACACCAAGTCCCGTTCCCCTATCACCCCTGTACTCACTGACCTACATTAACACACACCAAGTCCCGTTCCCCAATCACCCCTGTACTCACTGACCTACATTAACACACACCAAGTCCCGTTCCCCAATCACCCCTGTACTCACTGACTTAAACTAACACACACCGAGTCCCGTTCCTCCATCACCCCTGTACTCACTGACCTATATTAACACACACCAAGTCCCATTCCTCTATCACCCCTGTACTCACTGACCTACATTAACACACACCAAGTCCCGTTCCCCCATCACCCCTGTACTCACTGACCTACATTAACACACACCAAGTCCCGTTCCCCAATCACCCCTGTACTCACTGACCTACATTAACACACACCAAGTCCCGTTCCCCTATCACCCCTGTACTCACTGACCTACATTAACACACACCAAGTCCCGTTCCCCAATCACCCCTGTACTCACTGACTTAAACTAACACACACCGAGTCCCGTTCCTCCATCACCCCTGTACTCACTGACCTACATTAACACACACCGAGTCCCGTTCCTCCATCACCCCTGTACTCACTGACCTACATTAACACACACCAAGTCCCGTTCCCCAATCACCCCTGTACTCACTGACCTACATTAACACACACCGAGTCCCGTTCCTCCATCACCCCTGTACTCACTGACCTACATTAACACACACCAAGTCCCGTTCCCCAATCACCCATGTACTCACTGACCTACATTAACACACACCAAGTCCCGTTCCCCAATCACCCCTGTACTCACTGACCTACATTAACACACACCAAATCCCGTTCGCCTATCACCCCTGTACTCACTGACCTACATTAACACACACCAAGTCCCGTTCCCCTATCACCCCTGTACTCACTGACCTACATTAACACACACCAAGTCCCGTTCCCCAATCACCCCTGTGCTCACTGACCGACATTAACACACACCAAGTCCCGTTCCCCAATCACCCCTGTACTCACTGACTTAAACTAACACACACCAAGTCCCGTTCCCCAATCACCCCTGTACTCACTGACTTAAACTAACATACACCAAGTCCCGTTCCCCAATCACCCCTGTACTCACTGACCTACATTAACACACACCAAGTCCCGTTCCCCAATCACCCCTGTACTCACTGACTTAAACTAACACACACCAAGTCCCGTTCCCCTATCACCCCTGTACTCACTGACCTACATTAACACACACCAAGTCCCGTTCCCCTATCACCCCTGTACTCACTGACTTAAACTAACACACACCAAGTCCCGTTCCCCTATCACCCCTGTACTCACTGACTTAAACTAACACACACCAAGTCCCGTTCCCCTATCACCCCTGTACTCACTGACCTACATTAACACACACCAAGTCCCGTTCCCCTATCGCCCCTGTACTCACTGATCTACATTAGCACACACCAAGTCCCTTTCCCCTATCACCCCTGTACTCACTGACCTACATTAACACACACCAAGTCCCGTTCCCCAATCACCCCTGTACTCACTGACTTAAACTAACACACACCAAGTCCCGTTCCCCAATCACCCCTGTACTCACTGACCTACATTAACACACACCAAGTCCCGTTCCCCAATCACCCCTGTACTCACTGACTTAAACTAACACACACCAAGTCCCGTTCCCCAATCACCCCTGTACTCACTGACCTACACTAACACACACCAACTCCCGTTCTCCAATCACCCCTGTACTCACTGACCTACATTAACACACACCAACTCCCGTTCTCCAATCACCCCTGTACTCACTGACCTATATTAACACACACCAAGTCCCGTTCCCCAATCACCCCTGTATTCACTGACCTGCATTAACACACACCAAGTCCCGTTCCCCTAACACCCCTGTAATCACTGACCTACATTAACACACACCAAGTCCCATTCCCCTATCACCCCTGTACTCACTGACCTACATTAACACACACCAAGTCCCATTCCGCTATCACCCCTGTACTCACTGACCTACATTAACACACACCAAGTCCCGTTCCCCTATCACCCCTGTACTCACTGACCTACATTATCACACACCAAATCCCGTTCGCCTATCACCCCTGTACTCACTGACCTACATTAACACACACCAAGTCCCGTTCCCCTATCACCCCTGTACTCACTGACCTACATTAACACACACCAAGTCCCGTTCCCCAATCACCCCTGTGCTCACTGACCTACATTAACACACACCAAGTCCCGTTCCCCAATCACCCCTGTACTCACTGACTTAAACTAACACACACCAAGTCCCGTTCCCCAATCACCCCTGTACTCACTGACCTACATTAACACACACCAAGTCCCGTTCCCCAATCACCCCTGTACTCACTGACTTAAACTAACACACACCAAGTCCCGTTCCCCAATCACCCCTGTACTCACTGACCTACATTAACACACACCAAGTCCCGTTCCCCTATCACCCCTGTACTCACTGACCTACATTAACACACACCAAGTCCCGTTCCCCTATCACCCCTGTACTCACTGACTTAAACTAACACACACCAAGTCCCGTTCCCCTATCACCCCTGTACTCACTGACCTACATTAACACACACCAAGTCCCGTTCCCCTATCACCCCTGTACTCACTGATCTACATTAGCACACACCAAGTCCCTTTCCCCTATCACCCCTGTACTCACTGACCTACATTAACACACACCAAGTCCCGTTCCCCAATCACCCCTGTACTCACTGACCTACATTAACACACACCAAGTCCCGTTCCCCTATCACCCCTGTACTCACTGACTTAAACTAACACACACCAAGTCCCTTTCCCCCATCACCCCTGTACTCACTGACCTACATTAACACACACCAAGTCCCGTTCCCCCATCACCCCTGTACTCACTGACCTACATTAACACACACCAAGTCCCATTCCCCTATCACCCCTGTACTCACTGACCTACATTAACACACACCAAGTCCCGTTCCCCTATCACCCCTGTAATCACTGACTTAAACTAACACACACCAAGTCCCGTTCCCCAATCACCCCTGTGCTCACTGACCTACACAAACACACACCAACTCCCGTTCTCCAATCACCCCTGTACTCACTGACCTACATTAACACACACCAACTCCCGTTCTCCAATCACCCCTGTACTCACTGACCTATATTAACACACACCAAGTCCCGTTCCCCAATCACCCCTGTACTCACTGACCTACATTAACACACACCGAGACCCGTTCCCCTATCACCCCTGTATTCACTGACCTGCATTAACACACACCAAGTCCCGTTCCCCTATCACCCCTGTACTCACTGACTTAAAATAACACACACCAAGTCCCGTTCCCCAATCACCCCTGTACTCACTGACCTACATTAACACACACCAAGTCCCACTCCCCCATCACCCCTGTACTCACTGACCTACATTAACACACACCAAGTCCCGTTCCCCCATCACCCCTGTACTCACTGACCTACGTTAACACACACCAAGTCCCGTTCCCCAATCACCCCTGTACTCACTGATCTACATTAGCACACACCAAGTCCCTTTCCCCTATCACCCCTGTACTCACTGACCTACATTAACACACACCAAGTCCCGTTCCCCAATCACCCCTGTACTCACTGACTTAAACTAACACACACCAAGTCCCGTTCCCCAATCACCCCTGTACTCACTGACCTACATTAACACACACCAAGTCCCGTTCCCCTATCACCCCTGTACTCACTGACTTAAAATAACACACACCAAGTCCCGTTCCCCAATCACCCCTGTACTCACTGACCTACACTAACACACACCAACTCCCGTTCTCCAATCACCCCTGTACTCACTGACCTACATTAACACACACCAACTCCCGTTCTCCAATCACCCCTGTACTCACTGACCTATATTAACACACACCAAGTCCCGTTCCCCAATCACCCCTGTACTCACTGACCTACATTAACACACACCAAGTCCCGTTCCCCTAACACCCCTGTAATCACTGACCTACATTAACACACACCAAGTCCCATTACCCTATCACCCCTGTACTCACTGACCTACATTAACACACACCAAGTCCCATTCCGCTATCACCCCTGTACTCACTGACCTACATTAACACACACCAAGTCCCGTTCCCCTATCACCCCTGTACTCACTGACCTACATTAACACACACCAAATCCCGTTCGCCTATCACCCCTGTACTCACTGACCTACATTAACACACACCAAGTCCCGTTCCCCTATCACCCCTGTACTCACTGACCTACATTAACACACACCAAGTCCCGTTCCCCAATCACCCCTGTGCTCACTGACCTACATTAACACACACCAAGTCCCGTTCCCCAATCACCCCTGTACTCACTGACTTAAACTAACACACACCAAGTCCCGTTCCCCCATCAGCCCTGTACTCACTGACTTAAACTAACACACACCAAGTCCCGTTCCCCAATCACCCCTGTACTCACTGACCTACATTAACACACACCAAGTCCCGTTCCTCTATCACCCCTGTACTCACTGACCTACATTAACACACACCAAGTCCCGTTCCCCAATCACCCCTGTACTCACTGACTTAAACTAACACACACCAAGTCCCGTTCCCCAATCACCCCTGTACTCACTGACCTACATTAACACACACCAAGTCCCGTTCCCCTATCACCCCTGTACTCACTGACCTACATTAACACACACCAAGTCCCGCTCCCCTATCACCCCTGTACTCACTGACCTACATTAACACACACCAAGTCCCGTTCCCCCATCACCCCTGTACTCACTGACCTACATTAACACACACCAAGTCCCGTTCCCCTATCACCCCTGTACTCACTGACTTAAACTAACACACACCAAGTCCCGTTCCCCAATCACCCCTGTACTCACTGACTTAAACTAACACACACCAAGTCCCGTTCCCCTATCACCCCTGTACTCACTGACCTACATTAACACACACCAAGTCCCGTTCCCCTATCACCCCTGTACTCACTGATCTACATTAGCACACACCAAGTCCCTTTCCCCTATCACCCCTGTACTCACTGACCTACATTAACACACACCAAGTCCCGTTCCCCAATCACCCCTGTACTCACTGACCTACATTAACACACACCAAGTCCCGTTCCCCTATCACCCCTGTACTCACTGACTTAAACTAACACACACCAAGTCCCTTTCCCCCATCACCCCTGTACTCACTGACCTACATTAACACACACCAAGTCCCGTTCCTCCATCACCCCTGTACTCACTGACCTACATTAACACACACCAAGTCCCATTCCCCTATCACCCCTGTACTCACTGACCTACATTAACACACACCAAGTCCCGTTCCCCTATCACCCCTGTACTCACTGACTTAAACTAACACACACCAAGTCCCGTTCCCCAATCACCCCTGTGCTCACTGACCTACACTAACACACACCAACTCCCGTTCTCCAATCACCCCTGTACTCACTGACCTACATTAACACACACCAACTCCCGTTCTCCAATCACCCCTGTACTCACTGACCTATATTAACACACACCAAGTCCCGTTCCCCAATCACCCCTGTACTCACTGACCTACATTAACACACACCGAGACCCGTTCCCCTATCACCCCTGTATTCACTGACCTGCATTAACACACACCAAGTCCCGTTCCCCTAACACCCCTGTAATCACTGACCTACATTAACACACACCGAGTCCCGTTCCCCCATCACCCCTGTACTCACTGACCAACATTAACACACACCAAGTCCCGTTCCCCTATCACCCCTGTACTCACTGACCTACATTAACACACACCGAGACCCGTTCCCCTATCACCCCTGTACTCACTGACCTACATTATCACACACCAAGTCCCACTCCCCCATCACCCCTGTACTCACTGACCTACATTAACACACACCAAGTCCCGTTCCCCCATCACCCCTGTACTCACTGACCTACGTTAACACACACCAAGTCCCGTTCCCCAATCACCCCTGTACTCACTGACCTACATTAACACACACCAAGTCCCGTTCCCCTATCACCCCTGTACTCACTGACCTACATTAACACACACCAAGTCCCGTTCCCCAATCACCCCTGTACTCACTGACCTACATTAACACACACCAAGTCCCGTTCCCCTATCACCCCTGTACTCACTGACCTACATTAACACACACCGAGACCCGTTCCCCTATCACCCCTGTACTCACTGACCTACATTAACACACACCAAGTCCCACTCCCCCATCACCCCTGTACTCACTGACCTACATTAACACACACCAAGTCCCGTTCCCCAATCACCCCTGTACTCACTGACTTAAACTAACACACACCAAGTCCCGTTCCCCCATCACCCCTGTACTCACTGACTTAAACTAACACACACCAAGTCCCGTTCCCCAATCACCCCTGTACTCACTGACCTACATTAACACACACCAAGTCCCGTTCCCCTATCACCCCTGTACTCACTGACCTACATTAACACACACCAAGTCCCGTTCCCCTATCACCCCTGTACTCACTGACTTAAACTAACACACACCAAGTCCCGTTCCCCAATCACCCCTGTACTCACTGACTTAAACTAACACACACCAAGTCCCGTTCCCCTATCACCCCTGTACTCACTGACCTACATTAACACACACCAAGTCCCGTTCCCCTATCACCCCTGTACTCACTGATCTACATTAGCACACACCAAGTCCCTTTCCCCTATCACCCCTGTACTCACTGACCTACATTAACACACACCAAGTCCCGTTCCCCTATCACCCCTGTACTCACTGACTTAAACTAACACACACCAAGTCCCGTTCCCCAATCACCCCTGTGCTCACTGACCTACACTAACACACACCAACTCCCGTTCTCCAAATCACCCCTGTACTCACTGACCTACATTAACACACACCAAGTCCCGTTCCCCTATCACCCCGGTACTCACTGACCTACATTAACACACACCAACTCCCGTTCTCCAATCACCCCTGTACTCACTGACCTATATTAACACACACCAAGTCCCGTTCCCCAATCACCCCTGTACTCACTGACCTACATTAACACACACCGAGACCCGTTCCCCTATCACCCCTGTATTCACTGACCTGCATTAACACACACCAAGTCCCGTTCCCCTAACACCCCTGTAATCACTGACCTACATTAACACACACCGAGTCCCGTTCCCCCATCACCCCTTTACTCACTGACCAACATTAACACACACGAAGTCCCGTTCCCCTATCACCCCTGTACTCACTGACCTACATTAACACACACCGAGACCCGTTCCCCTATCACCCCTGTACTCACTGACCTACATTAACACACACCAAGTCCCACTCCCCCATCACCCCTGTACTCACTGACCTACATTAACACACACCAAGTCCCGTTCCCCCATCACCCCTGTACTCACTGACCTACGTTAACACACACCAAGTCCCGTTCCCCAATCACCCCTGTACTCACTGACCTACATTAACACACACCAAGTCCCGTTCCCCTATCACCCCTGTACTCACTGACCTACATTAACACACACCAAGTCCCGATCCCCAATCACCCCTGTACTCACTGACCTACATTAACACACACCAAGTCCCGTTCCCCTATCACCCCTGTACTCACTGACCTACATTAACACACACCGAGACCCGTTCCCCTATCACCCCTGTACTCACTGACCTACATTAACACACACCAAATCCCACTCCCCCATCACCCCTGTACTCACTGACCTACATTAACACACACCAAGTCCCGTTCCCCAATCACCCCTGTACTCACTGACTTAAACTAACACACACCAAGTCCCGTTCCCCCATCACCCCTGTACTCACTGACTGAAACTAACACACACCAAGTCCCGTTCCCCAATCACCCCTGTACTCACTGACCTACATTAACACACACCAAGTCCCGTTCCCCAATCACCCCTGTACTCACTGACTTAAACTAACACACACCAAGTCCCGTTCCCCAATCACCCCTGTACTCACTGACCTACATTAACACACACCAAGTCCCGTTCCCCTATCACCCCTGTACTCACTGACCTACATTAACACACACCAAGTCCCGTTCCCCTATCACCCCTGTACTCACTGACTTAAACTAACACACACCAAGTCCCGTTCCCCAATCACCCCTGTACTCACTGACTTAAACTAACACACACCAAGTCCCGTTCCCCTATCACCCCTGTACTCACTGACCTACATTAACACACACCAAGTCCCGTTCCCCTATCACCCCTGTACTCACTGATCTACATTAGCACACACCAAGTCCCTTTCCCCTATCACCCCTGTACTCACTGACCTACATTAACACACACCAAGTCCCGTTCCCCAATCACCCCTGTACTCACTGACCTACATTAACACACACCAAGTCCCGTTCCCCTATCACCCCTGTACTCACTGACTTAAACTAACACACACCAAGTCCCTTTCCCCCACCACCCCTGTACTCACTGACCTACATTAACACACACCAAGTCCCGTTCCCCCATCACCCCTGTACTCACTGACCTACATTAACACACACCAAGTCCCATTCCCCTATCACCCCTGTACTCACTGACCTACATTAACACACACCAAGTCCCGTTCCCCTATCACCCCTGTACTCACTGACTTAAACTAACACACACCAAGTCCCGTTCCCCAATCACCCCTGTGCTCACTGACCTACACTAACACACACCAACTCCCGTTCTCCAATCACCCCTGTACTCACTGACCTACATTAACACACACCAACTCCCGTTCTCCAATCACCCCTGTACTCACTGACCTACATTAACACACACCGAGACCCGTTCCCCTATCACCCCTGTATTCACTGACCTACATTAACACACACCAAGTCCCGTTCCCCTAACACCCCTGTAATCACTGACCTACATTAACACACACCGAGTCCCGTTCCCCCATCACCCCTTTACTCACTGACCAACATTAACACACACCAAGTCCCGTTCCCCAATCACCCCTGTACTCACTGACCTACATTAACACACACCAAGTCCCGTTCCCCTATCACCCCTGTACTCACTGACCTACATTAACACACACCGAGACCCGTTCCCCTATCACCCCTGTACTCACTGACCTACATTAACACACACCAAGTCCCGTTCACCAATCACCCCTGTACTCACTGTCTTAAACTAACACACACCAAGTCCCGTTCCCCTATCACCCCTGTATTCACTGACCTGCATTAACACACACCAAGTCCCGTTCCCCTAACACCCCTGTAATCACTGACCTACATTAACACACACCGAGACCCGTTCCCCTATCACCCCTGTACTCACTGACCTACATTAACACACACCAAGTCCCACTCCCCCATCACCCCTGTACTCACTGACCTACATTAACACACACCAAGTCCCGTTCCCCCATCACCCCTGTACTCACTGACCTACGTTAACACACACCAAGTCCCGTTCCCCTATCACCCCTGTACTCACTGACCTACATTAACACACACCAAGTCCCGTTCCCCAATCACCCCTGTACTCACTGACCTACATTAACACACACCAAGTCCCGTTCCCCTATCACCCCTGTCCTCACTGACCTACATTAACACACACCGAGACCCGTTCCCCTATCACCCCTGTACTCACTGACCTACATTAACACACACCAAGTCCCACTCCCCCATCACCCCTGTACTCACTGACCTACATTAACACACACCAAGTCCCGTTCCCCCATCACCCCTGTACTCACTGACCTACATTAACACACGCCAAGTCCCATTCCTCTATCACCCCTGTGCTCACTGACCTACATTAACACACACCAAGTCCCATTCCTCTATCACCCCTGTGCTCACTGACCTACATTAACACACACCAAGTCCCGTTCCCCAATCACCCCTGTACTCACTGACCTACATTAACACACACCAAGTCCCGTTCCCCTATCACCCCTGTACTCACTGACCTACATTAACACACACCAAGTCCCGTTCCCCAATCACCCCTGTGCTCACTGACCTACATTAACACACACCAAGTCCCGTTCCCCTATCACCCCTGTACTCACTGACCTACATTAACACACACCGAGACCCGTTCCCCTATCACCCCTGTCCTCACTGACCGACATTAACACACACCAAGTCCCGTTCCCCAATCACCCCTGTAATCACTGACCTACATTAACACACACCAAGTCCCGTTCCCCTATCACCCCTGTACTCACTGACTTAAACTAACACACACCAAGTCCCGTTCCCCTATCACCCCTGTACTCACTGACTTAAACTAACACACACCAAGTCCCGTTCCCCTATCACCCCTGTACTCACTGACCTACATTAACACACACCAAGTCCCGTTCCCCAATCACCCCTGTACTCACTGACCTACATTAACACACACCATGTCCCATTCCTCTATCACCCCTGTACTCACTGACCTACATTAACACACACCAAGTCCCTCTCCCCCATCACCCCTGTACTCACTGACCTACATTAACACACACCAAGTCCCACTCCCCCATCACCCCTGTACTCACTGACCGATATTAACACACACCAAGTCCCGTTCCCCAATCACCCCTGTACTCACTGACCTACATTAACACACACCAAGTCCCACTCCCCCATCACCCCTGTACTCACTGACCGATATTAACACACACCAAGTCCCACTCCCCCATCACCCCTGTACTCACTGACCGATATTAACACACACCAAGTCCTGTTCCCCTATCACCCCTGTACTCACTGACCTACATTAACACACACCAAGTCCCGTTCCCCTATCACCCCTGTACTCACTGACCTACATTAACACACACCGAGACCCGTTCCCCTATCACCCCTGTACTCACTGACCTACATTAACACACACCAAGTCCCACTCCCCCATCACCCCTGTACTCACTGACCTACATTAACACACACCAAGTCCCGTTCCCCTATCACCCCTGTACTCACTGACCTACATTAACACACACCAAGTCCCGTTCCCCAATCACCCCTGTACTCACTGACCTACATTAACACACACCAAGTCCCGTTCCCCTATCACCCCTGTACTCACTGACCTACATTAACACACACCAAGACCCGTTCCCCTATCACCCCTGTACTCACTGACCTACATTAACACACACCAAGTCCCACTCCCCCATCACCCCTGTACTCACTGACCTACATTAACACACACCAAGTCCCGTTCCCCTATCACCCCTGTACTCACTGACCTACATTAACACACACCAAGTCCCGTTCCCCTATCACCCCTGCACTCACTGACCTACATTAACACACGCCAAGTCCCATTCCTCTATTACCCCTGTACTCACTGACCTACATTAACACACGCCAAGTCCCATTCCTCTATCACCCCTGTGCTCACTGACCTACATTAACACACATAGCGGTAACAATGTTGGGGCTGTACTACAGGCCTCCCAACAGCGAGCGTGAGATAGAGGTACAAATATGTAAACAGATTATGGAAAGATGTAGGAGCAACAGGGTGGTGGTGATAAGAGATTTTAATTTTCCCAACATTGACTGGGATTCGCTTAGTGTTAGAGGTCCAGATGGAGCAGAATTTGTAAGGAGCATCCAGGAGGGTTTTCTAGAGCAGTATGTAAATAGTCCAACTCGGGAAGGGGCCATACTGGACCTGGTGTTGGGGAATGAGCCCGGCCAGGTTGTTGAAGTTTCAGTGGGGGACCACTTTGGGAATAGTGATCACAATTCCGTAAGCTTTAAAATACTCATGGACAAAGACGAGAGTGGTCCTAAAGGAAGAGTGCTAAATTGGGGGAAGGCCAACTATACCAAAATTCGGCAGGAGCTGGGAAATGTAGATTGGGAGCAGCTGTTTGAAGGTAAATCCACATGTGATATGTGGGAGGCTTTTAAAGAGAGGTTGATTAGCGTGCAGGAGAGACATGTTCCTGTGAAAATGAGGGGTAGAAATGGCAAGATTAGGGAACCATGGATGACAGGTGAAATTGTGAGACTAGCTAAGAGGAAAAAGGAAGCATACATAAGGTCTAGGCGGCTGATGAAAGACGAAGCTTTGAAAGAATATCGGGAATGCAGGACCAATCTGAAACGAGGAATTAAGAGGGCTAAAAGGGGTCATGAAATATCTTTAGCAAACAGGGTTAAGGAAAATCCCAAAGCCTTTTATTCATATATAAGGAGAAAGAGGGTAACTAGAGAAAGGATTGGCCCACTAAAGGACAAAGGAGGAATGTTATGCTTGGACTCAGAGAAAATGGGTGAGATTCTAAACGAGTACTTTGCATCGGTATTCACCGAGGAGAGGGACATGACGGATGTTGAGGTTAGGAACAGATGTTTGATTACTCTAGGTCAAGTCGGCATAAGGAGGGAGGAAGTGTTGGGTATTCTAAAGGGCATTAAGGTGGACAAGTCCCCAGGTCCGGATGGGATCTATCCCAGGTTACTGAGGGAAGCGAGAGAGGAAATAGCTGGGGCCTTAACAGATATCTTTGCAGCATCCTTAAACACGGGTGAGGTCCCGGAGGACTGGAGAATTGCTAATGTTGTCCCCTTGTTTAAGAAGGGTAGCAGGGATAATCCAGGTAATTATAGACCGGTGAGCCTGACGTCAGTGGTAGGGAAGCTGCTGGAGAAGATACTGAGGGATAGGATCTATTCCCATTTGGAAGAAAATGGGCTCATCAGTGATAGGCAACATGGTTTTGTGCAGGGAAGGTCATGTCTTACCAACTTAATAGAATTCTTTGAGGAAGTGACAAAGTTGATTGATGAGGGAAGGGCTGTCGATGTCATATACATGGACTTCA